>NW_027596442.1:275000-298000 GCF_964194155.1 Cetorhinus maximus | reverse complement strand
GTCGGAGGGTTATTACTGAGGCAGAGCCGCACTGTAGGAGGGTCAGTGCTGAGGGAGAGCCGCACTGTCGGAGGGTCAGTGCTGAGGGAGAGCCGCACTGTCTGAGGGTCAGTGCTGAGGGAGAGCTGCACAGTTGGAGGTTCAGTGCTGAGTGCGAGCCGCACTGTCGGAGGGTCAGTGCTGAGGGAGTGCCGCACTGTCGGAGGGTCAGTGCTGAGGGAGAGCCGCACTGTCGGAGGGTCAGTGCTGAGGGAGAGCCGCACTGTCGGAGGGTCAGTGCTGAGGGAGAGCCGCACTGTCGGAGGGTCAGTGCTGAGGGAGAGCCACATTGTGGGAGGGTCAGTACTGAGGGAGAGCCGCACTGTCGGAGGGTAAGTGCTGAGGGAGAGCCGCACTGTCGGAGGGTCAGTGCTGAGGGAGAGCTGCACTGTCGGAGGGTCACTGCTTAGGGAGTGCTGCTCTGTCAGAGGGTCAGTACTGAGTGAGAGCCGCACTGTCGGAGGGTAAGTGCTGAGTGAGAGCCGCACTGTGGGAGGGTCAATGCTGAGCGAGAGCCGCAATGTTTAAGGGTCAGTACCGAGGGAGCGTCGCACTGTCAGAGGGTCAGTGCTGAGGGAGAGCCGTGCTGTCGGAGGGTCAGTGCTGAGGGAGAACCGCACTGTCGGATGGTCAGTGCTGAGTGAGCGCCACACTTTTGGAGGGTCAGTACTGAGAGAGAGCCGCACTGTCGGAGGGTTATTACTGAGGCAGAGCCGCACTGTAGGAGGGTCAGTACTGAGGGAGAGCCGCACTGTCGGAGGTTCAGTGCTGAGGGAGAGCCGCGCTGTCGCAGGGTCAGTGCTGAGGGAGAGCCGCGCTGTCAGAGGGTCAGTACAGAGGGAGAGCCGCACTGTCAGAGGGTCAGTGCTGAGGGAGAGCCGCACTGTCGGAGGGTCAGTGCTGAGGGAGAGCTGCGCTGTCGGAGGTTCAGTGCTGAGGGAGAGCCGCACTGTCGGAGGGTCAGTGATGAGGGAGAGCCGCGCTGTCGGTGGTCAGTGCAGAGAGAGCGCCACACTTTTGGAGGGTCAGTTCTGAGGGAGAGCCGCACTGTCGGAGGGTCAGTACTGAGGGAGAGCTGCTCTGTTGGAGGGTCAGTACTGAGGGAGAGCTTCTCTGTCCGAGGGTCAGTAATGAGGGAGAGCTGCTCTGTCCGAGGGTCAGTAATGAGGGAGAGCCGCACTGTGGGAGGGTCAGTACTGAGGGAGAGCCGCACTGTCGGAGGGTCAGTGCTGAGGGGGAGCCGCACTGTCGGCGGGTCAGTGCTGAGGGTGAGCCGCACTGTCGGAGGGTCAGTGCTGAGGGGGAGCCGCACTGTCGGAGGGTCAGTGCTGAGGGAGTGCCGTGCTGAGGGAGGTTCAGTACTGAGGGAGAGCCGCACTGTCGGAGGGTCAGTGCTGAGGGAGAGCCGCAATGTTTAAGGGTCAGAACCGAGGGAGCGTCGCACTGACAGAAGGTCAGTGCTGAGGGTGAGCCACACTGTCGGAGGGTCAGTGCTGAGGGAGAGCCGCGCCGTCTGAGGGTCAGTGCTCAGGAAGAGCCTCTCTGTCGGAGGGTCAGTGCTGAGGGAGCGCCGCACTGTCGGAGGGTCAGTGCTGAGGGAGTGCCGCACTGTGGGAGGGTCAGTATTGAGGGAGAGCCGCACTGTCGGAGGGTCAGTGCTGAGGGTGAGCCGCACTGTCGGAGGGTCAGTACTGAGGGTGAGCCGCACTGTCGGAAGGTCAGTGCTGAGGGAGAGACGCACTGACGGAGGGTCAGTGCTGAGGGAGTGCCACGCTGAGGGAGGGTCAGTGCTGAGGGAGAGCCGCACTGTCGGAGGGTCAGTACTGAGGGTGAGCCGCACTGTCGGAAGGTCAGTGCTGAGGGAGAGACGCATTGACGGAGGGTCAGTGCTGAGGGGGTGCTGCGCTGAGGGATGTTCAGTACTGAGGGAGAGCCGCACTGTCGGAGGGTCAGTGCTGAGGGAGAGCCGCACTGTCGGAGGGTCAGTGCTGAGGGAGAGCTGCTCTGTCGGAGGGTCAGTACTGAGGGAGAGCTGCTCTGTCGGAGGGTCAGTAATGAGGGAGAGCCGCACTGTGGGAGGGTCAGTACTGAGGGAGAGCCGCACTGTCTGAGGGTCAGTGCTCAGGAAGAGCCTCTCTGTCGGAGGGTCAGTGCTGAGGGAGCGCCGCACTGTCGGAGGGTCAGTGCTGAGGGAGTGCCGCACTATGGGAGGGTCAGTATTGAGGGTGAGCCGCACTGTCGGATGGTCAGTGCTGAGGGAGAAACGCACTGATGGAGGGTCAGTACTGAGGGAGAGCCGCGCTGAGGGAGGTTCAGTACTGAGGGAGAGCCGCACTGTCGGAGGGTCAGTACTGAGGGAGAGCCGCACTGTCGGAGGGTCAGTACTGAGGGAGAGCCGCAATGTTTAAGGGTCAGAACCGAGGGAGCGTCGCACTGACAGAAGGTCAGTGCTGAGGGTGAGCCGCACTGTCGGAGGGTCAGTGCTGAGGGAGAGCCGCACTGTCTGAGGGTCAGTGCTGAGGAAGAGCCTCTCTGTCGGAGGGTCAGTGCTGAGGGAGTGCCGCACTGTCGGACGGTCAGTACTGAGGGAGAGCCGCAATGTTTAAGGGTCAGAACTGAGGGAGAGTCGCACTGACAGTGGGTCAGTGCTGAGGGAGAGCCACACTGTCGGATGTTCAGTGCTGAGTGAGAGCCGCACTGTCGGAGGGTCAGTGCTGAGGGAGAGCCACACTGTCGGAGGGTCAGTACTGAGGGAGAGCCGCACTGTCGGAGGGTCAGTGCTGAGGGAGAGCCGCACTGTCGGAGGGTCAGTGCTGAGGGAGAGCCGCACTGTCGGAGGGTCAGTGCTGAGGGAGAGCCGCACTGTCGGAGGGTCAGTGCTGAGGGAGAGCCGCACTGTCGGAGGGCCATTGCTGAGGGAGAGCCGCACTGTCGGAGGGTCAGTACTGAGGGAGAGCCGCACTGTCGGAGGGTCAGTGCTGAGGGAGAGCCGCACTGTCGGAGGGTCAGTGCTGAGGGAGAGCCGCACTGTCTGAGGGTCAGTGCTGAGGAAGAGCCGCACAGTTGGATGTTCAGTGCTGAGTGAGAGCCGCACTGTCGGAGGGTCAGTGCTGAGGGAGAGCCGCACTGTTTGGAGGGTCAGTGCTGAGGGAGAGCCGCACTGTCCGAGTGTCAGTACTGTGGGAGAGCCGCACTGTCGGAGGGTCAGTACTGAGGGAGAGCCGCACTGTCGGAGGGTCAGTGCTGAGGGAGAGCCGCACTGTCGGAGGGTCAGTGCTGAGGGAGAGCCGCACTGTCGGAGGGTCAGTGCTGAGGGTGCGCCTCACTGTCGGAGGGTCAGTGCTGAGGGAGAGCCGCGCTGAGGGAGGGTCTGTACTGAGGGAGAGCCGAACGGTCGGAGGGTCAGTGCTGAGTGAGCGCCACTCTTTTGGAAGGTCAGAACTGAGAGAGAGCCGCCCTGTCGGAGGGTTATTACTGAGGGCGAGCCGCACTATCGGAGGGTCAGTTCTGAGGGAGAGCCGCACTTGCTGAGGGTCAGTGCTGAGGGAGAGCCGCACTATAGGAGGGTCAGTTCTGAGGGAGAGCCGCACTTGCTGAGGGTCAGTACTGAGGGAGAGCCGCACTGTCGGAGGTTCAGTACTGAAGGAGAGCTGAACTGTCGGAGGGTCAGCGCTGAGGGAGCGCCGCACTGACGGAGGGTCAGTGCTGAGGGAGCGCCGCAATGTTTAAGGGTCAGAACCGAGGGAGCGTCGCACTGACAGAAGGTCAGTGCTGAGGGTGAGCCACACTGTCGGAGGGTCAGTGCTGAGGGAGAGCCGCACTGTCGGAGGGTCAGTGCTGAGGGAGAGCCGCACTGTCGGAGGGTCAGTGCTGAGGGAGAGCCACACTGTCGGAGGGTCAGTACTGAGGGAGAGCCGCACTGTCGGAGGGTCAGTACTGAGGGAGAGCCGCACTGTTTGGAGGGTCAGTGCTGAGGGAGAGCCGCACTGTCCGAGTGTCAGTACTGTGGGAGAGCCGCACTGTCGGAGGGTCAGTACTGAGGGAGAGCCGCACTGTCGGAGGGTCAGTGCTGAGGGAGAGCCGCACTGTCGGAGGGTCAGTGCTGAGGGTGCGCCTCACTGTCGGAGGGTCAGTGCTGAGGGAGGGCCGCGCTGAGGGAGGGTCTGTACTGAGGGAGAGCCGAACGGTCGGAGGGTCAGTGCTGAGTGAGCGCCGCACTGTCGGAGGGTTATTACTGAGGGCGAGCCGCACTATCGGAGGGTCAGTTCTGAGGGAGAGCCGCACTTGCTGAGGGTCAGTGCTGAGGGAGAGCCGCACTATAGGAGGGTCAGTTCTGAGGGAGAGCCGCACTTGCTGAGGGTCAGTACTGAGGGAGAGCCGCACTGTCGGAGGTTCAGTACTGAAGGAGAGCTGAACTGTCGGAGGGTCAGCGCTGAGGGAGCGCCGCACTGACGGAGGGTCAGTGCTGAGGGAGCGCCGCAATGTTTAAGGGTCAGAACCGAGGGAGCGTCGCACTGACAGAAGGTCAGTGCTGAGGGTGAGCCACACTGTCGGAGGGTCAGTGCTGAGGGAGAGCCGCGCCGTCTGAGGGTCAGTGCTCAGGAAGAGCCTCTCTGTCGGAGGGTCAGTGCTGAGGGAGCGCCGCACTGTCGGAGGGTCAGTGCTGAGGGAGTGCCGCACTGTGGGAGGGTCAGTATTGAGGGAGAGCCGCACTGTCGGAGGGTCAGTGCTGAGGGTGAGCCGCACTGTCGGAGGGTCAGTACTGAGGGTGAGCCGCACTGTCGGAAGGTCAGTGCTGAGGGAGAGACGCACTGACGGAGGGTCAGTGCTGAGGGAGAGACGCATTGACGGAGGGTCAGTGCTGAGGGGGTGCTGCGCTGAGGGATGTTCAGTACTGAGGGAGAGCCGCACTGTCGGAGGTTCAGTGCTGAGGGAGAGCCGCACTGTCGGAGGGTCAGTGCTGAGGGAGAGCTGCTCTGTCGGAGGGTCAGTACTGAGGGAGAGCTGCTCTGTCGGAGGGTCAGTAATGAGGGAGAGCCGCACTGTCGGAGGGTCAGTGTTGAGGGAGAGCCGCACTGTTGGAGGGTCAGTGCTGAGGGAGCGCCGCACTGTCGGAGGGTCAGTGCTGAGGGTGAGCCGCACTGTCGGAGGGTCAGCGCTGAGGGAGAGCCTCACTGTCGGAGGGTCAGTGCTGAGGGAGAGCCGCACTGTCGGAGGGTCAGTGCTGAGGGAGAGTCGCACTGTCGGAGGGTCAGTGCTGAGGGAGCGCCTCACTGTCGGAGGGTCTGTGCTGAGGGAGAGCCGCGCTGAGGGAGGGTCTGTACTGAGGGAGAGCCGCACTGTGGGAGGGTCAGTGCTGAGTGAGCGCCACACTTTTGGAGGGTCAGTGCTGAGGGAGCAAAGCACTATCGGAGGGTCAGTACTGAGGGAGAGCCGCACTGTCGGAGGGTCAGTACTGAGGGAGAGCCGCAATGTTTAAGGGTCAGAACCGAGGGAGCGTCACACTGACAGAAGGTCAGTTCTGAGGGAGAGCCGCACTGTCGGAGGGTCACTGCTGAGGGAGAGCGCACTGTCTGAGGGTCAGTGCTGAGGGAGAGCCGCATTGTCTGAGGGTCAGTGCTGAGGGAGAGCTGCACAGTTGGATGTTCAGTGCTGAGTGCGAGCCGCACTGTCGGAGGGTCAGTGCTGAGGGAGTGCCGCACTGTCGGAGGGTCAGTGCTGAGGGAGAGCCGCACTGTCGGAGGGCCATTGCTGAGGGAGAGCCGCACTGTCGGAGGGTCAGTGCTGAGGGAGAGCCGCACTGTCAGAGGGTCAGTGCTGAGGGAGAGCCGCACTGTCGGAGGGTCAGTGCTGAGGGAGAGCCACATTGTGGGAGGGTCAGTACTGAGGGAGAGCCGCACTGTCGGAGGGTAAGTGCTGAGGGAGAGCCGCACTGTCGGAGGGTAAGTGCTGAGGGAGAGCCGCACTGTCGGAGGGTCAGTGCTGTGGGAGAACCGCACTGTGGGAGGGTCAGTGCTGAGGGAGCGCCGCACTGTGGGATGTTCATTGCTGAGAGAGAGCAGCAATGTTTAAGGGTCAGTACCGAGGGAGAGCCGCACTGTCGGAGGGTCAGTGCTGAGGGAGAGCCGCACTGTTGGAGGGTCAGTGCTGAGGGAGAGCCGCACTGTCGGAGGGTCAGTGCTGAGGGAGAGCCACATTGTGGGAGGGTCAGTGCTGAGGGAGCGCCGCACTGTCGGAGGGTCAGTGCTGAGGGAGAGCCGCACTGTCGGAGGGTAAGTGCTGAGGGAGAGCCGCATTGTCGGAGGGTCAGTGCTGAGGGAGAGCTGCACTGTCGGAGGGTCACTGCTTAGGGAGTGCTGCTCTGTCAGAGGGTCAGTACTGAGTGAGAGCCGCACTGTCGGAGGGTAAGTGCTGAGGGAGAGCCGCACTGTGGGAGGGTCAATGCTGAGCGAGAGCCGCAATGTTTAAGGGTCAGTACCGAGGGAGCGTCGCACTGTCAGAGGGTCAGTGCTGAGGGAGAGCCGTGCTGTCGGAGGGTCAGTGCTGAGGGAGAACCGCACTGTCGGATGGTCAGTGCTGAGTGAGCGCCACACTTTTGGAGGGTCAGTACTGAGAGAGAGCCGCACTGTCGGAGGGTTATTACTGAGGGAGAGCCGCACTGTAGGAGGGTCAGCGCTGAGGGAGCGCCGCACTGTCAGAGGGTCAGTACTGAGGGAGAGCCGCACTGTCGGAGGTTCAGTGCTGAGGGAGAGCCGCACTGTCGGAGGGTCAGTGCTGAGGGAGAGCCGCGCTGTCAGAGGGTCAGTACAGAGGGAGAGCCGCACTGTCGGAGGGTCAGTGCTGAGGGAGAGCTGCGCTGTCGGAGGTTCAGTGCTGAGGGAGAGCCGCACTGTCGGAGGGTCAGTGATGAGTGAGAGCCGCGCTGTCGGTGGTCAGTGCAGAGAGAGCGCCACACTTTTGGAGGGTCAGTGCTGAGGGAGAGCCGCACTGTCGGAGGGTCAGTACTTAGGGAGAGCTGCTCTGTTGGAGGGTCAGTACTGAGGGAGAGCTTCTCTGTCCGAGGGTCAGTAATGAGGGAGAGCCGCACTGTGGGAGGGTCAGTACTGAGGGAGAGCCGCACTGTGGGAGGGTCAGTGCTGAGGGGGAGCCGCACTGTCGGAGGGTCAGTGCTGAGGGAGAGCCGCACTGTCGGAGGGTCAGTACTGAGGGAGAGCCGCACTGTCGGAAGGTCAGTGCTGAGGGAGTGACGCATTGACGGAGGGTCTGTGCTGAGGGGGTGCTGCGCTGAGGGATGTTCAGTACTGAGGGAGAGCCGCACTGTCGGAGGGTCAGTGCTGAGGGAGAGCCGCACTGTCGGAGGGTCAGTGCTGAGGGAGAGCTGCTCTGTCGGAGGGTCAGTACTGAGGGAGAGCTGCTCTGTCGGAGGGTCAGTAATGAGGGAGAGCCGCACTGTGGGAGGGTCAGTACTGAGGGAGAGCCGCACTGTCTGAGGGTCAGTGCTCAGGAAGAGCCTCTCTGTCGGAGGGTCAGTGCTGAGGGAGCGCCGCACTGTCGGAGGGTCAGTGCTGAGGGAGTGCCGCACTATGGGAGGGTCAGTATTGAGGGTGAGCCGCACTGTCGGATGGTCAGTGCTGAGGGAGAAACGCACTGACGGAGGGTCAGTACTGAGGGAGAGCCGCGCTGAGGGAGGTTCAGTACTGAGGGAGAGCCGCACTGTCGGAGGGTCAGTACTGAGGGAGAGCCGCAATGTTTAAGGGTCAGAACCGAGGGAGCGTCGCACTGACAGAAGGTCAGTGCTGAGGGTGAGCCGCACTGTCGGAGGGTCAGTGCTGAGGGAGAGCCGCACTGTCTGAGGGTCAGTGCTGAGGAAGAGCCTCTCTGTCGGAGGGTCAGTGCTGAGGGAGTGCCGCACTGTCGGAGGGTCAGTACTGAGGGAGAGCCGCAATGTTTAAGGGTCAGAACCGAGGGAGAGTCGCACTGACAGTGGGTCAGTGCTGAGGGAGAGCCACACTGTCGGATGTTCAGTGCTGAGTGAGAGCCGCACTGTCGGAGGGTCAGTGCTGAGGGAGAGCCACACTGTCGGAGTGTCAGTACTGAGGGAGAGCCGCACTGTCGGAGGGTCAGTGCTGAGGGAGAGCCGCACTGTCGGAGGGCCATTGCTGAGGGAGAGCCGCACTGTCGGAGGGTCAGTACTGAGGGAGAGCCGCACTGTCGGAGGGTCAGTGCTGAGGGAGAGCCGCACTGTCGGAGGGTCAGTGCTGAGGGAGAGCCGCACTGTCTGAGGGTCAGTGCTGAGGAAGAGCCGCACAGTCGGATGTTCAGTGCTGAGTGAGAGCCGCACTGTCGGAGGGTCAGTGCTGAGGGAGAGCCGCACTGTTTGGAGGGTCAGTGCTGAGGGAGAGCCGCACTGTCCAAGTGTCAGTACTGTGGGAGAGCCGCACTGTCGGAGGGTCAGTACTGAGGGAGAGCCGCACTGTCGGAGGGTCAGTGCTGAGGGAGAGCCGCACTGTCGGAGGGTCAGTGCTGAGGGAGAGCCGCGCTGAGGGAGGGTCTGTACTGAGGGAGAGCCGAACGGTCGGAGGGTCAGTGCTGAGTGAGCGCCACTCTTTTGGAAGGTCAGAACTGAGAGAGAGCCGCCCTGTCGGAGGGTTATTACTGAGGGCGAGCCGCACTATCGGAGGGTCAGTTCTGAGGGAGAGCCGCACTTGCTGAGGGTCAGTACTGAGGGAGAGCCGCACTATAGGAGGGTCAGTTCTGAGGGAGAGCCGCACTTGCTGAGGGTCAGTACTGAGGGAGAGCCGCACTGTCGGAGGTTCAGTACTGAAGGAGAGCTGAACTGTCGGAGGGTCAGCGCTGAGGGAGCGCCGCACTGACGGAGGGTCAGTGCTGAGGGAGCGCCGCACTGTCGGAGGGCCATTGCTGAGGGAGAGCCGCACTGTCGGAGGGTCAGTACTGAGGGAGAGCCGCACTGTCGGAGGGTCAGTGCTGAGGGAGAGCCGCACTGTCGGAGGGTCAGTGCTGAGGAAGAGCCGCACAGTTGGATGTTCAGTGCTGAGTGAGAGCCGCACTGTCGGAGGGTCAGTGCTGAGGGAGAGCCGCACTGTTTGGAGGGTCAGTGCTGAGGGAGAGCCGCACTGTCCGAGTGTCAGTACTGTGGGAGAGCCGCACTGTCGGAGGGTCAGTACTGAGGGAGAGCCGCACTGTCGGAGGGTCAGTGCTGAGGGAGAGCCGCACTGTCGGAGGGTCAGTGCTGAAGGAGAGCTGAACTGTCGGAGGGTCAGCGCTGAGGGAGCGCCGCACTGACGGAGGGTCAGTGCTGAGGGAGCGCCGCACTGACGGAGGGTCAGTGCTGAGGGAGAGCTGCACCTTCGGAGGGTCAGTGCTGAAGGAGAGCTGCACTGTCGGACGGTCATTGCTGAGTGAGCAACGCATTATCGGAGGGTCACTGCTGAGGCAGAGCCTCACTGTTGGAGGGATAGTACTGAGGGAGAGCCGCACTGTCAGAGGGTCAGTGATGAGGGAGCGCCACACTTATGTAGGGTCAGTGCTGAGGGAGTGCAGCAATGTCGGAGGGTCATTGCTGAGGGAGCAGAGCAGTATCGGAGGGTCAGTGCTGAGGGAGAGCCGCACTGTCGGAGGGTCTGTACTGAGGGAGAGCCGCACTGTCGGAGGGTCTGTACTGAGGGAGAGCCCCACTGTCGGAGGGTCAGTGCTGAGGGAGAGCTGCACTGTCAGAGGGTCAGTGTTGAGGGAGAGCCGCACTGTCGGAGGGTCAGTGCTGAGGGAGGGCCGCACTGTCGGAGGGTCAGTACTGAGGGAGAGCTGCACTGTCAGAGGGTCAGTGTTGAGTGAGAGCCGCACTGTCGGAGGGTCAGTGCTGAAGGAGCGCCGCACTGTCGGAGGGTCAGTGCTGAGGGTGAGCCGCACTGTCGGAGGGTCAGCGCTGAGGGAGAGCCTCACTGTCGGAGGGTCAGTGCTGAGGGAGAGCCGCACTGTCGGAGGGTCAGTGCTGAGGGAGAGTCGCACTGTCGGAGGGTCAGTGCTGAGGGAGCGCCTCACTGTCGGAGGGTCTGTGCTGAGGGAGAGCCGCGCTGAGGGAGGGTCTGTACTGAGGGAGAGCCGCACTGTGGGAGGGTCAGTGCTGAGTGAGCGCCACACTTTTGAAGGGTCAGTGCTGAGGGAGCAAAGCACTGTCGGAGGGTCAGTACTGAGGGAGAGCCGCACCGTCGGAGGGTTAGTACTGAGGGAGATCCGCACTGTAGGAGGGTCAGTGCTGAGGGAGAGCCGCACTGTCGGAGGGTCAGTGCTGAGGGAGAGCCGCACTGTCGGATGGTCAGTGCTGAGGGAGAGCCGCACTGTCGGATGGTCAGTGCTGAGGGAGAGCCGCACTGTCGGAAGGTCAGTGCTGAGGGAGAGCCGCAATGTTTAAGGGTCTGTACAGAGGGAGCGTCGCACTGTCAGAGGGTCTGTGCTGAGGGAGTGCCGCGCTGAGGGAGGTTCAGTACTGAGTGAGAGCCACACTGGCAGTGGGTCAGTACTGAGGGAGAGCCGCACTTGCGGATGGTCCGTGCTGAGGAAGAGCCTCTCTGTCGGAGGGTCAGTGCTGAGGGAGTGCCGCACTGTCGGAGGGTCAGTACTGAGGGAGAGCCGCAATGTTTAATGGTCAGAACCGAGGGAGTGTTGCACTGACAGAGGGTCAGTGCTGAGGGAGAGCCGCACTGTCGGAGGGTCAGTGCTGAGCGAGAGCCGCACTGTCGGAGGGTCAGTGCTGAGGGAGTGCAGCAAAGGCGGAGGGTCATTGCTGAGGGAGCAACGCACTGTCGAAGGATCAGTGCTGAGGGACGGCCTCACAGTCGGAGGGTCAGTACTGAGGGAGAGCTGCTCTGTCGGAGGGTCAGTAATGAGGGAGAGCCGCACTGTGGGAGGGTCAGTGCTGAGGGAGAGCTGCTCTGTCGGAGGGTCAGTACTGAGGGAGAGCCGCACTGTGGGAGGGTCAGTACTGAGGGAGAGCCGCACTGTCGGAGGGCCAGTACTGAGGGAGAGCCGCACTGTCGGATGGTCAGTGCTGATGGAGAGCCGCAATGTTTAAGGGTCTGTACAGAGGGAGCGTCGCACTGTCAGAGGGTGAGTGCTGAGGGAGAGCCGCACTTGCGGAGGGTCAGTACTGAGGTAGAGCCACACTGTCGGAGGGTCAGTGCTGAGGGAGAGCCGCACTGTCGGAGGGTCAGTACTGAGGGAGTGCCGCAATGTTTAAGGGTCAGAACCGAGGGAGCGTCACACTGACAGAAGGTCAGTGCTGAGGGAGAGCCGCACATTCGGAGTGTCAGTTCTGAGGGAGAGCCGCACTGTCAGAGGGTCAGTGCTGAGGGAGAGCCGCACTGTCGGAGGGTCAGTGCTGAGGGAGAGCCGCACTGTCTGAGGGTCAGTGCTGAGGGAGAGCCGCACTGTCGGAGGGTCAGTGCTGAGGGAGAGCCGCACTGTCGGAGGGCCATTGCTGAGGGAGAGCCGCACTGTCGGAGGGTCAGTACTGAAGGAGAGCAACACTGTCGGAGGGTCAGTGCTGAGGGAGAGCCGCACTGTCGGAGGGTCAGTACTGAGGGAGAGCTGCAATGTTTAAGGGTCAGAACCGAGGGAGCGTCACACTGACAGAAGGTCATTTCTGAGGGAGAGCCGCACTGTCGGAGGGTCAGTGCTGAGGGAGAGCCGCACAGTTGGATGTTCAGTGCTGAGTGAGAGCCACACTGTCGGAGGGTCAGTGCTGAGGGAGAGCCGCACTGTCTGAGGGTCAGTGCTGAGGGAGAGCTGCACAGTTGGAGGTTCAGTGCTGAGTACGAGCCGCACTGTCGGAGGGTCAGTGCTGAGGGAGTGCCGCACTGTCGGAGGGTCAGTGCTGAGGGAGAGCCGCACTGTCGGAGGGCCATTGCTGAGGGAGAGCCGCACTGTCGGAGGGTCAGTGCTGAGGGAGAGCCGCACTGTCGGAGGGTCAGTGCTGAGGGAGAGCCGCACTGTCGGAGGGTCAGTGCTGAGGGAGAGCCACATTGTGGGAGGGTCAGTACTGAGGGAGAGCCGCACTGTCGGAGGGTAAGTGCTGAGGGAGAGCCGCACTGTCGGAGGGTCAGTGCTGAGGGAGAGCCGCACTGTGGGAGGGTCAGTACTGAGGGAGCGCCGCACTGTGGGATGTTCATTGCTGAGAGAGAGCAGCAATGTTTAAGGGTCAGTACCGAGGGAGAGCCGCACTGTCGGAGGGTCAGTGCTGAGGGAGAACCTCACAGTTGGAGGGTCAGTGCTGAGGGAGGGCCGCACTTGCCGATGTTCAGTACTGAGGGAGAGCCGCACTGTCGGATGTTCAGTACTGAAGGACAGCCGCACTGTCGGAGGGTCAGTGCTGAGGGAGAGCCGCACTGTCGGAGGGTTAGTGCTGAGGGAGAGCCGCACTGACGGAGGGTCAGTACTGAGGGAGAGCCTCATTGTGGGAGGGTCAGTGCTGAGGGAGAGCCGCACTGTCGGAGGGTCAGCACTGAGGGAGAGCCGCACATCGGAGGGTCAGTGCTGAGGGAGAGCCGCACTGTCGGAGGGTCAGTGCTGAGGGAGAGCCGCACTGTCAGAGGGTCAGTACTGAGGGAGAGCCGCACTGTCGGAGGGTCAGTGCTGAGGGAGAGCTGCACTGTCGGAGGGTCAGTGCTGAGGGAGAGCCTCACTGTCGGAGGGTTAGTACTGAGGGAGAGCTGCACTGTCGGAGGGTCAGTGCTGAGGGTGTGCCACACTTTTGGAGGGTCAGTACTGAGAGAGAGACACACTGTCGGAGGGTCAGTGCTGAGGGAGAGCCGCACAGACGGAGGGTCAGTACTGAGGGAGAGCCGCATTGTGGGAGGGTCAGCGCTGAGTGAATGCTGCACTGTCGGAGGGTCAGCACTGAGGGAGAGCCGCACTGTCGGAGGGTCAGTACCGACGTAGAGCCGCACTTTCTGAGGGTCAGTACTGTGGGAGCGCAGCAATGTCGGAAGGTCATTGCTGAGTGAGCAACGCATTGTCGGATGCTCTGTGCTGAGGGAGAGCCTCACTGTCGGAGGGTCAGTATTGAGGAAGAGCCGCACTGTCGGAGGGTCAGTACTGAGGTGTTGCCGGACTGTCGGAGGGTCAGTGCTGAGGGAGAGCTGCACTGTCGGAGGGTCAGTACTGAGGGAGAGCCGCATTGTCGGAGGGTCAGTACTGAGGGAGAGCCGCACTGTCGGAGGGTCAGTACTGAGGGAGAGCCGCATTGTGAGAGGGTCAGTACTGAGGGAGAGCCGGACTGTCGGAGGGTAAGTGCTGAGGGAGAGCCGCACTGTCGGAGGGTCAATGCTGAGCGAGAGCCGCAATGTTTAAGGGTCAGTACCGAGGGAGCGTCGCACTGTCAGAGGGTCAGTGCTGAGGGAGAGCCGCGCTGTCGGAGGGTCAGTGCTGAGTGAGCGCCACACTTTTGGAGGGTCAGTGCTGAGGGACAGCCGCACTGTCGGAGGGTCAGTACTGAGGGAGAGCCGCACTGTAGGAGTGTCAGTGCTGAGGGAGAGCCGCACTGTCGGAGGGTCAGTGCTGAGTGAGCGCCACACTTTTGGAGGGTCAGTACTGAGAGAGAGCCGCACTGTCGGAGGGTTATTACTGAGGGAGAGCCGCACTGTAGGAGGGTCAGTTCTGAGGGAGAGCCGCACTGTCGGAGGGTCAGTACTGAGGGAGCGCCGCACTGTAGGAGGTTCATTGTTGAGGGACTGCCGCAATGTTTAAGGGTCAGTACCGAGGGAGAGCTGTACTATCGGAGGGTCAGTGCTGAGGGAGAGCCGCACTTGCTGAGGGTCAGTACTGAGGGAGAGCCGCACTGTCGAAGGTTCAGTACTGAAGGAGAGCTGAACTGTCGGATGTTCAGTACTGAGGGAGAGCTGAACTGTCAGAGGGTCAGAGCTGAGGGTGCGCCGCACTGTCAGAGGGTCAGTGCTGAGGGAGTGCCGCACTGTCGGAGGGTCAGTACTGAGGGAGAGCTGCACTGTCGGAGGGTCAGCACTGAGGGTGAGCTGCACTGTCAGAGGATCAGTGCTGAGGGAGAGCTGCACTGTCGGACGGTCATTGCTGAGTGAGCAACGCATTATCGGAGGGTCACTGTTGAGGGAGAGCCTCACTGTTGGAGGGATAGTACTGAGGGAGAGCTGCACTGTCAGAGGGTCAGTGCTGAGGGAGTGCCGCACTGTCGGAGGGTCAGTGCTGTGGGAGAGCCGCACTGTCGGAGGGTCAGTGCTGAGGGAGTGCGGCACTGTCGGTGGGTCAGTGCTGAGGGAGAGCCCCACTGTCGGTGGGTCAGTGCTGAGGGAGAGCCCCACTGTCGGTGGGTCAGTACCGAGGTAGAGCCGCACTTTCTGAGGGTCAGTACTGTGGGAGCGCAGCAATGTCGGAAGGTCATTGCTGAGTGAGCAACGCATTATCGGATGCTCTGTGCTGAGGGAGAGCCTCACTGTCGGAGGGTCAGTACAGAGGGAGAGCCGCACTGTCGGAGGGTCAGTACTGAGGGGTTGCCGCACTGTCGGAGGGTCAGTGCTGAGGGAGTGCCGCGCTGAGGGAGGCTCAGAACTGAGGGAGAGCGCACTTTCGGAGGGTCAGCGCTGAAGGAGAACTGCAATGTTGGAGGGTCAGTGCTGAGGGAGATCTGCACTGTCGGAGGGTCAGTGCTGTTGTAGAGCCGCACTGTCAGAGGGTCAGTGCTGAGGGAGTGCCGCACTTTCGGAGGGTTAGTACTGAGGGAGAGCCGCACTGTAGGAGGTTCAGTGCTGAGGGAGAGCCGCACTGTCGGAGGGTCAGTGCTGAGGGAGAGCTGCACTGTCGGAGGGTCAGTGCTGAGGGAGAGCCGCACTGTCGGAGGGTCAGTGCTGAGGGAGAGCTGCACTTTCGGAGGGTCATTGCTGAGAGAGAGCCGCACTGTCGGAGGCTCAGTACTGAGGGAGAGCCTCACTGTCGGAGGGTCAGTGCTGAGGGAGAGCCGCACTGCCTGAGGGTCAGTACTGAGGGAGCGCAGCACCTTTGCAGGGTCAGTACCGAGGATGAGCCTCACTGTTGTAGTGTCAGCACTGAGGGAAAGCCGCATTGTCGGAAGGTCAGTACAGAGGGAGAGCCGCACTGCCTGAGGGTCAGTACTGATCTTGTGCCGCACTATCGGAGGGTAAGTGCTGAGGGGAGCCACATTGTTGGAGGGTCAGGGCTGAGGGAGAGCCGGAGTGTTGGATGGTCAGTACTGAGGGAGAGCCGCACTGTCGGAGGGTCAGTGCTGAGGGAGAGCCGCACTGTCGGAGGGTCAGTACTGAGGGAGAGCCGCACTGTCGGAGGGTCAGTACTGAGGGAGAGCCGCACTGTCGGAGGGTCAGTACTGAGGGAGAGCCGCACTGTTGGAGGGTTAGTGATGAGCGAGTGACGCACTGTCGGAGGGTCAGAGCTGAGGGAGACCCGCATTGTCGCAGGGTCAGTGCTGAGGGAGAGCCGCACTGTCGGAGGGTCAGTGCTGAGGGAGAGCCGCACTGTCAGAGGGTCAGTGCTGAGGGAGAGCCGCACTGTCGGAGGGTCAGTACTGAGGGAGAGCCGCACTGTCGGAGGGTCAGTGCTGAGGGAGAGCCGCACTGTCGGAGGGTCAGTACTGAGGGAGAGCCGCACTGTCGGAGGGTCAGTGCTGAGGGAGAGCCGCTCTGTCGGAGGGTCAGTACTGAGGGAGCGCAGCACCTTTGCAGGGTCAGTACCGAGGATGAGCCGCACTGTTGTAGTGTCAGTACTGAGGGAGCGTCACACTCTCAGTGGGTCAGCACTGAGGGAGACCCGCATTGTCGCAGGGTCAATGCTGAGGGAGAGCCGCACTGTCGGAGGGTCAGTGCTGAGGGATTGCCGCACTGTCGGAGGGTCAGTGCTGAGGGAGAGCCGCACTGTCGGAGGGTCAGTGCTGAGGGAGAGCCGCGCAGAGGGAGGGTCAGCACTGAGGGGGAGCCGCCTTTGCGGACGGTCAGTACTGAGGGAGTGCTGCACTGTCGGTGGGTCAGTGCAGAGGGAGAGCCGCACTGTCGGAGGGTCAGTGCAGAGGGAGCGCCGCACTGTCGGAGGGTCAGTGCTGAGGGAGAGCCGCACTGTCAGAGGGTCAGTGCTGAGGGACAGACGCACTGTCGGAGGGTCAGTGCTGAGGGAGAGCCGTATGCTGGAGGAGGGTCAGTGCTGAGGGAGAGCCGCACTGTCGGAGGGTCACAGCTGAGGGAGCGCCGCACTGTCGGAGGGTCAGTGCTGAGTGAGCGCCACACTTTTGGAGGGTCAGTTCTGAGGGAGCGCCGCACTGTCGGAGGGTCAGTACTGAGGGAGCGTCACACTCTCAGTGGGTCAGCACTGAGGGAGAGCCACACTGTCGGAGGGTTAGTGATGAGCGAGTGACGCACTGTCGGAGGGTCAGAGCTGAGGGAGACCCGCATTGTCGCAGGGTCAGTGCTGAGGGAGAGCCGCACTGTCGGAGGGTCAGTGCTGAGGGAGAGCCGCACTGTCAGAGGGTCAGTGCTGAGGGAGAGCCGCACTGTCGGAGGGTCAGTACTGAGGGAGAGCCGCACTGTCGGAGGGTCAGTGCTGAGGGAGAGCCGCACTGTCGGAGGGTCAATGCTGAGGGAGAGCCGCACTGTCGGAGGGTCAGTACTGATGGAGAGCCGCGTAGAGGGAGGGTCAGTGCTGAGGGGGAGCCGCATTTGCGGACGGTCAGTACTGAGGGAGAGCTGCACTGTCGGTGGGTCAGTGCAGAGGGAGAGCCGCACTGTCGGAGGGTCAGTGCAGAGGGAGCGCCGCACTGTCGGAGGGTCAGTGCTGAGGGAGAGCCGCACTGTCGGAGGGTCAGTGCTGAGGGACAGACGCACTGTCGGAGGGTCAGTGCTGAGGGAGAGCCGCACTGTCGGAGGATCACAGCTGAGGGAGCGCCGCACTGTCGGAGGGTCAGTGCTGAGTGAGCGCCACACTTTTGGAGGGTCAGTACTGAGAGAGAGCCGCACTGTCGGAGGGTCAGTGCTGAGGGAGACCCTCACTGTCGGAGGGTAAGTACTGAGGGAGAGCCGCACTGTCGGAGGGTCAGTGCTGAGGGAGAGCCTCACTGTCGGAGGGTTAGGACTGAGGGAGAGCCGCACTGTCGGAGGGTCAGTGCTGAGGGTGTGCCACACTGTCGGATGGTCAGTGCTGAGGGAGAGCTCACAGTTGGAGGGTCAGTGCTGAGGGAGGGCCGCACTTGTCGATGTTCAGTACTGAGGGAGAGCCGCACTGTCGGAGGGTCAGTGCTGAGGGAGAGCTGCACTGACGGAGGGTCAGTACTGAGGGAGAGCTGCATTGTGGGAGGGTCAGTGCTGAGTGAGTGCCGCACTGTCGGAGGTCAGCACTGAGGGAGAACCGCACTGTCGGAGGGTCAGTGCTGAGGGAGTGCCACACTGTCGGAGGGTCAGTGCTGAGGTAGAGCCCCACTGTCGGAGGGTCATTACTGAGGGAGAGCCGCACTGTCGGAGGGTCAGTGCTGAGGGATTGCCGCACTGTCGCAGGGTCAGTGCTGAGGGAGAGCCGCACTGTCAGAGGGTCAGTGGTGAGGGTGAGCCGCGCAGAGGGAGGGTCAGTACTGAGTGAGAGCCGCATTTGCGGACGGTCAGTACTGAGGGAGAGCTGCACTGTCGGTGGGTCAGTGCTGAGGGAGAGCCACACTGTCGGAGGGTTAGTGATGAGCGAGTGACGCACTGTCGGAGGGTCAGTGCTGAGGGAGAGCCGCACTGTCGGAGGGTCAGCGCTGAGGGAGAGCCGCACTGTCGGAGGGTCAGTGCTGAGGGAGCGCCGCACTGTCGGAGGGTCAGTGCTGAGTGAGAGCCGCACTGTCGGAGGGTCAGTGCTGAGGGAGAGCCGCTCTGTCGGAGGGTCAGTGCTGAGGGAGCGCCGCACTGTCGGACGGTCAGTCCGGGTCCCTGGACCTGTCGGTGTTCCTCCGGCCGGGTTTTTGTTCACAGCTTTGTCTCTCTTCCCGTCTCTTAAAGGGGCCGCTCCCCTCCTCCGTCTCCGGACCTGCTTCCGTCCCCCTGATGTCGGACCGCGCCTCCGTGTCCTCCAAATCCAAGAAGATGGTGAACAAGGACAGCATGGAGTACCGCCTGCGCCGCGAGCGCAACAACATCGCCGTGCGGAAGAGCCGGGACAAGGCCAAGCGCCGGAACCTGGAGACTCAGCAGAAGGCCATGCAGTACATGTCCGAGAACGAGCGGCTGCGCTCCAAGGTCGACCAGCTCACCCAGGAGCTCGACACCCTCCGCGGCCTCTTCCGCCAGATGCCCGAGGGGGGCATGTCCCATTCGAGGCCGTAGCGGCGAGGGTGGAGGGTTTGGCGGTGGTGGTGGTGGTGGTCGGGGGGAGGGGAAGGTGCCGGGCATTTGCGGTGGGCGATGGGGAATGGGTGGGTGGGGGGTTAAAGGGTGCGTTATCTGCTGACCCCCTTCCCGGCTCGCACAAACCCCCACCCCTCCAACAACCCCGGCATCACCCCCATCTCCAACCAGCCGGTAGCTCCCCTTCCCTCCCTCAGCCAACACACCGGGAACCAGCCCACCCTCTCTGGAGGGAGCCTGTTCTGGTTATGGTGACCGCGGGGAGGGGTGTGGGCGGGCTAGTTTCTGGTGGGCCCCACTGGGTTGGGTGAATCCGGTGAGCTCCCCGGTCTGCTTTTGCCTCCCCCTCGTCTGTTTCTCTCTTGGGGCAGATGGGATTTAACGGTTTTTAAGATGTCTGTTTTTCTGTTGTTCTGTTCGTGCTTGTAATGGGTTGTGTTGAGTTGTAATGTGTTCTGTTTGGGTTATAATGGGCTCTGTTGTGTTGTAACAGGCTATGTTGGATTATAATGGGCTCTGCTGTGTTGTAATGGGCTCTGTTGCGTTGTAATGGGCTCTGTTGGATCCTCGTGGGCTCTCTTGAGCTGTAATGGGTTCTGTTGAGTTGTAATGGGTTCCATTGGATCCTCATGGGCTCTGTTGAGTTGTAATGGGTTCTGTTGAGTTGTAATGGGTTCTGTTGAATCCTCATGGGCTTTGTTAAGTTGTAATGGGCTCAGTTGAGTTGTAATGGGTTCAGTTGAGTTGTAATGGGTTCTGTTGGATCCTCATGGGCTTTGTTGAGTTGTAATGGGCTTGGTTGAGTTGTAATGGGTTCAGTTGAGTTGTAATGGGTTCTGTTGCATCCTAATGGGCTTTGTTGAGATGTAATGGGCTCTGTTGATTTGTAATGGGCTCTGTTGATTTGTAATGGGCTCTGTTGAGCTGTAATGGGCTCTGTTGACTTGTAATGGGTTCTGTTGGGTCCTAGTGGGCTCTGTTGGATTATAATGGGTTCTCTGGGGCCCTGTTGAGCCGTAATGAGTCCTGTTGGGTTGCGGTGGGTTCTCCGGGTGTCGTAATGGATTCCGAGAGATCGTAATGGGTTCCGTTGGGTTGGAATGGGCCCGCCTGGGGAGGCAATCTCATTTTGGCCAACTTGTCCCACGCGTCCCCGGGGCTGAGTGGGTGGGGGGGTGGGGGTGGGGGGTGGTGGGGACAGGGTGGGTGGGGGGAGGGGGGGGTGGGGCCACTGACGTCGAGTGGTCTGCGAACGGTTACTGCGCGCCTGAGGGTGCCCGGGGCATGCCCTTGGCGTCCGGCGCACGTGCACAATTTTCTCTCAGTGCGTGTGAGGAGTTTTTGACAAAGGGGAACGGCGTTCTGGGGGGTGGGAGGGGGTGCGGGAGTGGTGGGTGTCGGGCCACAGAGGCCGGGCCCCCTCCCCCCACCCCCGGCCGGGTAGAAGGGGGCCGGGGAACAGGCCCGAGGGAGGGCGGGGCCTGTCGGCCAGCGCCGAAGGTGAACCTGATTGCGCTCCTCGAAACGTCCCCGCCCCCATGATCTCCCCCCACTACCAAACCCCTCCCACCCTCCTTCCCCCTACAACACCACCCCTGCACCCCCCCCCCCCCAACAACCTACCACCCCCCCGGCTCATCCCCGAGCATTTGACAAATGGATTCCTTCCGTGAACCCTACGGGGGTGGGTCAAAGTTCATTCCGGTTGGCCTCTCCGCGTGGGCCAAGGTTGTGTTGCCCTGCCGGTTCGGGGGGGACTTGGGGTTTGTGGGTTGTGATGGGGGCGGTGGGTGGGAAACAGGGGGGGTGAACCCCAGGCTCAAGAACTCCTCACAGCGCAAGGGGTAAAACGGTTTTGACGCGCCACCTTTGACCCCTGGACTCTGGGGGGGTCGCTCGGGCGCTACGAACACTGCGTCTCTCTCTATCTCTCTCTCTCTCTTCTGAATGAAACTGTGAAACGTTGGCTGGCTCGAAAGGGTGGATGTCCCAAGGGTGGCCTCCCCGGGCCGGGCGTCCAGGGCCGGAGCGCTGAGTCGCAACTTAATCGTCAACTTGTGGCGACGTCGATGGGGCCAATGGAGTGTAACGGGGCAAGTAAGGAGGGCGGCCAATTTCCTCTACCATAACACTGCCCATCTCCCCACCACCCCCCCACCCTGTCGCTCGAGGGCCGGTGAAGCCAGATGGTGAAGGGTGGGGACAACAGCCCGTCTTTCCTAGCTTGCATATTTATTTGCGGAGTTGCAGGCTACAAGCACGTGTCTCCTAATCCCACGGCCGCAGTTGCAGTGAGCAACCAACGGGGGCGCCAGGCATCCCGACAGTCCAATTGTGTGTCTGTCTGCGCAATTCATTCCCCCCCTACACCCCTCCCTATCCTTGTAACCTCCTCCAGCCCCCTACACCCCTCCCTCTCTCTGTAACCTCCTCCAGCCCCCTACACCCCCTCCCTATCTCTGTAACCTCCTCCAGCCCCCTACAACCCCTCCCTATCTCTGTAACCTCCTCCAGCCCCCTACACCCCCTCCCTATCTCTGTAACCTCCTCCAGCCCCCTACAACCCCTCCCTATCTCTGTAACCTCCTCCAGCCCCCTACACCCCCTCCCTATCTCTGTAACCTCCTCCAGCCCCCTACAACCCCTCCCTATCTCTGTAACCTCCTCCAGCCCCCTACAACCCTCCCTATCTCTGTAACCTCCTCCAGCCCCCCTACACCCCTCCCTATCTCTGTAACCCCCTCCAGCCCCCCTACACCCCCTCCCTATCTCTGTAACCTCCTCCAGCCCCCCTACACCCCTCCCTATCTCTGTAACCTCCTCCAGCCCCCCTACACCCCCTCCCTATCTCTGTAACCTCCTCCAGCCCCCCTACAACCCCTCCCTATCTCTGTAACCTCCTCCAGCCCCCTACACCCCTCCCTCTCTCTGTAACCTCCTCCAGCCCCCTACAACCCCTCCCTATCTCTGTAACCTCCTCCAGCCCCCCTACACCCCCTCCCTATCTCTGTAACCTCCTCCAGCCCCCCTACAACCCTCCCTATCTCTGTAACCTCCTCCAGCCCCCCTACACCCCCTCCCTATCTCTGTAACCTCCTCCAGCCCCCCTACACCCCCTCCCTATCTCTGTAACCTCCTCCAGCCCCCTACACCCCTCCCTATCTCTGACCCCACCTCTTCTCTCGAGCATTTGGTCACCCATCCCCAACATCTCCCTCTGGGTGGCTGGCTGCCCCCCAGCCCTGCCCCATGGGTTGCCCCGGTTGACCTACGACCTCTGTCACCCACGGTCCGAAGCCCCTTGTGACATCCATGCTTGTCTGCCTCTATATACTGTACACGCTCGCGACGCTAACGGCTTTTGTGTGGTGTAAACGCCTGAGCTCCCGTGAGACACCTTGTCCCCGACTCCGGAGGGGAACAGCAGGCGGGCCATATTTTCACAGGACAATAGGGGGCGCCACTTGGTGGGGGGCGGTGGTTGGGTGGGTTCATGAATTAACCTCGCTGCCTTCAGTGCTCATCCCTTTCCAAGCCTTTGGGGGTGGGGGTGGGGGAGGGAGGCGAGACCCTTATTGTTCCCTCACCCTCCCACTGTCCCCCCCCCAACCAGTTCTAGAATTGAAGACTCTCGCCACAATTTACACCGCCCGGGGTAAGCGGCGCCTGGCCAGCCGGGCAAGGCGGCTCCGATGAGTCGGGGCGTTGACGCCGGGGGCGGGGGGGTGGGGGGTGGGGTGGGACAGACAGGGCGGAGCCTTCAGGGGCCGACAGTGACCTCCCCCCACCCCCCAACCCCCAAACCCCAACCTCCAACCCCCACCCCTGACGTTCTCCACAGCTAGACCGCAGCCTGCCAGAGGGCGATCAACACGCACACTTTTCTCCCGCGGTAGAAATTGTTGTGAGAGTTGGAGACTGGGCGCTGCTGCGTCCCTTTCCCGCCCATCACCCTTCAGCCTCCTCGACTGCCCCATGGTGATCTGGCGGCACATGAGAGAGGGTTAAAATATGGACTCCCAAACTCTCAATCAGTTAACAATTCTACTAACTAGCCCAGCAACTTAGGATCCTCTCCCCGCAGAACTCCCCCCCAACCACCATGGGTAGTGTCCTCGGCCCAACCTGCTTCATCAATGACCTTCCTTCCATCATAAGGTCAGAAGTGGGGATGTTCGCTGATGGTTGCACAATGTTCAACACCATTCGCGACTCCTCAGATACATGAAGCAGCCCCGTGTCCAAATGCAGCAAGACCTGGACAATATCCAGTCTCGGGGCTGACCAGTGGCCAGTAACATTCGCGCCCACACACACACAAGGGTCAGGCAATGACCATCTCCAACAAGAGAGAATCTAACCATCGCCTCCCCTTGACGTTCAACGGCATTACCATCGCTGAATCCTCCCCCCACTATCAACATCCTGGGGGTTACCATTGACCAGAAACTGAACTGGGGACCCAGCCATATAAATACTGTGGCTACAAGAGCAGGTCAGAGGCTGGGAATCCTGCGGAGAGTCACTCACCTCCTGACTTCTCCCAAAGCCTGTCCACCATCTACAAGGCACAAGTCAGGA